>NW_027141602.1:3212500-3227500 GCF_036365525.1 Heterodontus francisci
ACACACACACACACACACACACACACACACCACAGCCCAGACACTGAGACTTATATATATGCACACACACACACACACACACCACAGCCCAGACACTGAGACTTATCTCATTGAGCACACACACACACACACCACAGCCCAGACAATGAGACTTATATATATGCACACACACACACACACACACCACAGCCCAGACACTGAGACTTATATATATGCACACACACACACACCACAGCCCAGACACTGAGACATATATATATGCACAAACACATACACACACACACACACACATACACAGACACACACACACACACACACACACACACACACACACACAAACACACACACACACCACAGCCCAGACACTGAGACTTATATATATGCACACACACACACACACACACACCACAGCCCAGACACAGAGAATTAGATAATTGCACGCACGCACACACACACACACACACACACCACAGTCCAGACACTGAGACTTATATATATGCACGCACACACACCACAGCCCAGACACTGAGAATTATATAATTGCACCCACGCACACCACAGTCCAGACACTGAGACTTATATATATGCACACACACACACACACCACAGCCCAGACAGTGAGACATATATATATGCACACACACGCACACAAACACACCACAGCCCAGACACTGAGACTGACATAATTGCACGCACGCACACACCACAGCCCAGACACTGAGACTTATATATATGCACACACACACACACTCACTCACACTACAGCCCAGACACTGAGACTTCCATATATGCACACACACACACACCACAACCCAGACACTGAGACTTATATAATTGCATGCACGCACACTACAGCCCAGACACTGAGACTTACATATATGCACACACACACACACACACACACACACACAGCACAGCCCAGACTCTGAGAATTATATATATGCACACACACACACACACCACAGCCCAGACAGTGAGACATATATATATGCACAGACACACACACTCACACACACACACACACACACACACCACAGCCCAGACACTGAGACTTCCATATATGCACACACACACACACCACAACCCAGACACTGAGACTTATATAATTGCATGCACGCACACTACAGCCCAGACACTGAGAACTATATATATGCACACACACACACCACAGCCCAGACACTGAGACTTACATATATGCACACACACACACACACACACACACACACAGCACAGCCCAGACTCTGAGAATTATATATATGCACACACACACACACACCACAGCCCAGACAGTGAGACATATATATATGCACAGACACACACACTCACACACACACACACACACACACACACACCACAGCCCAGACACTGAGACTTATATATATGCACACACACACACCACAGCCCAGACACTGAGACATATATATATGCACACACACACTGCCTTTCAGTGCAGCAGCTTTTTCGGGAGCAGCGTGTGAGCGAGTGAGCAGCTGGGAAAGTCCGTTTGAAAGTAAATTTAATTTCCTTTTGTTTTTCGGCGGAGGCCAGGGGGCTGCTGGGTAAGTAAAACACTATATATTTGGTCAAGCACAGTCATCTAACTATAAAACATTTATTCCTTATATGGACACACACACACACACAAACGCACACACACACACACACACACCACAGCCCAGACACTGAGACTTATATATATGCACACACACACACACTCACACCACAGCCCAGACATTGAGACTTACATATGTGCACACACAGACACACACACACACACACACACAGACACACACACACAGTACAGACACTGAGACTTATATATGCACACACACACACACACACACACACACACACACACACACACACACACACACACACACACACACCACAGCCCAGACACTGAGAATTATATATATGCACACACACACACTCACACACACACACCACAGCACAGACACTGAGACTTATATATATGCACACACACACACACACACACATCACAGCCCAGACACTGAGACTTATATATATACACTCACACACACACTCACACCACAGCCCAGACACTGAGAATTATATATATGCACACACACACACACACACACACACCACAGCCCAGACACTGAGACTTATATATATGCACACACACACACTCACACACACACCACAGCCCAGACACTGAGACTTATATATATGCACACACACACACACACACACACACACACACCACAGCCCAGACACTGAGACGTATATATATGCACACACACACACTCACACACACACCACAGCCCAACACTGAGACTTATATATATGCACACACACACACACCACAGCACAGTCACTGAGACTTATATATATGCACACACACACACACACACACACACACCACAGCACAGTCTCTGAGACTTATATATATGCACACACACACACACACACACACACACACACACACACCACAGCCCAGACACTGAGACTTATATATATGCACACACACACACACACACACACACCACAGCCCAGACACTGAGACTTATATATATGCACACACACACACACACACACACACACCACAGCCCAGACACTGAGACTTATCTCTTTTCGCACACACACACACACACACCACAGCCCAGACACTGAGACTTATATATATGCACACACACACACACCACAGCCCAGACAATGAGACTTATACATATGCAAAAACATACACACACTCCACAGCCCAGACACTGAGACTTATATATATGCACACACACACACACACCACAGCCCAGACAATGAGACTTATACATATGCACACACACACACACACACCACAGCCCAGACACTGAGAATTATATATATGCACACACACACACACACACACACACACACACACCACAGCCCAGACACTGAGACTTATATATATGCACACACACACACACACACACCACAGCCCAGACACTGAGACTTATCTCATTGAGCACACACACACACACACCACAGCCCAGACAATGAGACTTATATATATGCACACACACACACACACACACCACAGCCCAGACACTGAGACTTATATATATGCACACACACACACACCACAGCCCAGACACTGAGACATATATATATGCACAAACACATACACACACACACATACACAGACACACACACACACACACACACAAACACACACACACACCACAGCCCAGACACTGAGACTTATATATATGCACACACACACACACACACACACCACAGCCCAGACACAGAGAATTAGATAATTGCACGCACGCACACACACACACACACACACCACAGTCCAGACACTGAGACTTATATATATGCACGCACACACACCACAGCCCAGACACTGAGAATTATATAATTGCACCCACGCACACCACAGTCCAGACACTGAGACTTATATATATGCACACACACACACACACCACAGCCCAGACAGTGAGACATATATATATGCACACACACGCACACAAACACACCACAGCCCAGACACTGAGACTGACATAATTGCACGCACGCACACACCACAGCCCAGACACTGAGACTTATATATATGCACACACACACACACTCACTCACACTACAGCCCAGACACTGAGACTTCCATATATGCACACACACACACACCACAACCCAGACACTGAGACTTATATAATTGCATGCACGCACACTACAGCCCAGACACTGAGACTTACATATATGCACACACACACACACACACACACACACACAGCACAGCCCAGACTCTGAGAATTATATATATGCACACACACACACACACCACAGCCCAGACAGTGAGACATATATATATGCACAGACACACACACTCACACACACACACACACACACACACCACAGCCCAGACACTGAGACTTCCATATATGCACACACACACACACCACAACCCAGACACTGAGACTTATATAATTGCATGCACGCACACTACAGCCCAGACACTGAGAACTATATATATGCACACACACACACCACAGCCCAGACACTGAGACTTACATATATGCACACACACACACACACACACACACACACAGCACAGCCCAGACTCTGAGAATTATATATATGCACACACACACACACACCACAGCCCAGACACTGAGACTGACATAATTGCACGCACGCACACACCACAGCCCAGACACTGAGACTTATATATATGCACACACACACACACTCACTCACACTACAGCCCAGACACTGAGACTTCCATATACACACACACACACACACCACAGCCCAGACACTGAGACTTATCTCATTGAGCACACACACACACACACCACAGCCCAGACAATGAGACTTATATATATGCACACACACACACACACACACCACAGCCCAGACACTGAGACTTATATATATGCACACACACACACACCACAGCCCAGACACTGAGACATATATATATGCACAAACACATACACACACACACATACACAGACACACACACACACACACACACAAACACACACACACACCACAGCCCAGACACTGAGACTTATATATATGCACACACACACACACACACACACCACAGCCCAGACACAGAGAATTAGATAATTGCACGCACGCACACACACACACACACACACCACAGTCCAGACACTGAGACTTATATATATGCACGCACACACACCACAGCCCAGACACTGAGAATTATATAATTGCACCCACGCACACCACAGTCCAGACACTGAGACTTATATATATGCACACACACACACACACCACAGCCCAGACAGTGAGACATATATATATGCACACACACGCACACAAACACACCACAGCCCAGACACTGAGACTGACATAATTGCACGCACGCACACACCACAGCCCAGACACTGAGACTTATATATATGCACACACACACACACTCACTCACACTACAGCCCAGACACTGAGACTTCCATATATGCACACACACACACACCACAACCCAGACACTGAGACTTATATAATTGCATGCACGCACACTACAGCCCAGACACTGAGACTTACATATATGCACACACACACACACACACACACACACACAGCACAGCCCAGACTCTGAGAATTATATATATGCACACACACACACACACCACAGCCCAGACAGTGAGACATATATATATGCACAGACACACACACTCACACACACACACACACACACACACCACAGCCCAGACACTGAGACTTCCATATATGCACACACACACACACCACAACCCAGACACTGAGACTTATATAATTGCATGCACGCACACTACAGCCCAGACACTGAGAACTATATATATGCACACACACACACCACAGCCCAGACACTGAGACTTACATATATGCACACACACACACACACACACACACACACAGCACAGCCCAGACTCTGAGAATTATATATATGCACACACACACACACACCACAGCCCAGACAGTGAGACATATATATATGCACAGACACACACACTCACACACACACACACACACACACACACCACAGCCCAGACACTGAGACTTATATATAAGCACACACACACACCACAGCCCAGACACTGAGACATATATATATGCACACACACACTGCCTTTCAGTGCAGCAGCTTTTTCGGGAGCAGCGTGTGAGCGAGTGAGCAGCTGGGAAAGTCCGTTTGAAAGTAAATTTAATTTCCTTTTGTTTTTCGGCGGAGGCCAGGGGGCTGCTGGCTAAGTAAAACACTATATATTTGGGCGCACACACACACTCACACACACACCACAGCCCAGACACTGAGACTTATATATATGCACACACACACACACACACACACACACACCACAGCCCAGACACTGAGACGTATATATATGCACACACACACACTCACACACACACCACAGCCCAACACTGAGACTTATATATATGCACACACACACACACCACAGCACAGTCACTGAGACTTATATATATGCACACACACACACACACACACACCACAGCACAGTCTCTGAGACTTATATATATGCACACACACACACACACACACACACACACACACACACCACAGCCCAGACACTGAGACTTATATATATGCACACACACACACACACACACACACACACACACCACAGCCCAGACACTGAGACTTATATATATGCACACACACACACACACACACACACACCACAGCCCAGACACTGAGACTTATCTCTTTTCGCACACACACACACACACACCACAGCCCAGACACTGAGACTTATATATATGCACACACACACACACCACAGCCCAGACAATGAGACTTATACATATGCAAAAACATACACACACTCCACAGCCCAGACACTGAGACTTATATATATGCACACACACACACACACCACAGCCCAGACAATGAGACTTATACATATGCACACACACACACACACACCACAGCCCAGACACTGAGAATTATATATATGCACACACACACACACACACACACACACACACACACACACACACCACAGCCCAGACACTGAGACTTATATATATGCACACACACACACACACACACCACAGCCCAGACACTGAGACTTATCTCATTGAGCACACACACACACACACCACAGCCCAGACAATGAGACTTATATATATGCACACACACACACACACACACCACAGCCCAGACACTGAGACTTATATATATGCACACACACACACACCACAGCCCAGACACTGAGACATATATATATGCACAAACACATACACACACACACATACACAGACACACACACACACACACACACAAACACACACACACACCACAGCCCAGACACTGAGACTTATATATATGCACACACACACACACACCACAGCCCAGACAGTGAGACATATATATATGCACACACACGCACACAAACACACCACAGCCCAGACACTGAGACTTATCTCATTGAGCACACACACACACACACCACAGCCCAGACAATGAGACTTATATATATGCACACACACACACACACACACCACAGCCCAGACACTGAGACTTATATATATGCACACACACACACACCACAGCCCAGACACTGAGACATATATATATGCACAAACACATACACACACACACATACACAGACACACACACACACACACACACAAACACACACACACACCACAGCCCAGACACTGAGACTTATATATATGCACACACACACACACACACACACCACAGCCCAGACACAGAGAATTAGATAATTGCACGCACGCACACACACACACACACACACCACAGTCCAGACACTGAGACTTATATATATGCACGCACACACACCACAGCCCAGACACTGAGAATTATATAATTGCACCCACGCACACCACAGTCCAGACACTGAGACTTATATATATGCACACACACACACACACCACAGCCCAGACAGTGAGACATATATATATGCACACACACGCACACAAACACACCACAGCCCAGACACTGAGACTGACATAATTGCACGCACGCACACACCACAGCCCAGACACTGAGACTTATATATATGCACACACACACACACTCACTCACACTACAGCCCAGACACTGAGACTTCCATATATGCACACACACACACACCACAACCCAGACACTGAGACTTATATAATTGCATGCACGCACACTACAGCCCAGACACTGAGACTTACATATATGCACACACACACACACACACACACACACACAGCACAGCCCAGACTCTGAGAATTATATATATGCACACACACACACACACCACAGCCCAGACAGTGAGACATATATATATGCACAGACACACACACTCACACACACACACACACACACACACCACAGCCCAGACACTGAGACTTCCATATATGCACACACACACACACCACAACCCAGACACTGAGACTTATATAATTGCATGCACGCACACTACAGCCCAGACACTGAGAACTATATATATGCACACACACACACCACAGCCCAGACACTGAGACTTACATATATGCACACACACACACACACACACACACACACAGCACAGCCCAGACTCTGAGAATTATATATATGCACACACACACACACACACACCACAGCCCAGACAGTGAGACATATATATATGCACAGACACACACACTCACACACACACACACACACACACACACCACAGCCCAGACACTGAGACTTATATATATGCACACACACACACCACAGCCCAGACACTGAGACATATATATATGCACACACACACTGCCTTTCAGTGCAGCAGCTTTTTCGGGAGCAGCGTGTGAGCGAGTGAGCAGCTGGGAAAGTCCGTTTGAAAGTAAATTTAATTTCCTTTTGTTTTTCGGCGGAGGCCAGGGGGCTGCTGGCTAAGTAAAACACTATATATTTGGGCGCACACACACACTCACACACACACCACAGCCCAGACACTGAGACTTATATATATGCACACACACACACACACACACACACACACCACAGCCCAGACACTGAGACGTATATATATGCACACACACACACTCACACACACACCACAGCCCAACACTGAGACTTATATATATGCACACACACACACACCACAGCACAGTCACTGAGACTTATATATATGCACACACACACACACACACACACCACAGCACAGTCTCTGAGACTTATATATATGCACACACACACACACACACACACACACACACACACACCACAGCCCAGACACTGAGACTTATATATATGCACACACACACACACACACACACACACACACACCACAGCCCAGACACTGAGACTTATATATATGCACACACACACACACACACACACACACCACAGCCCAGACACTGAGACTTATCTCTTTTCGCACACACACACACACACACCACAGCCCAGACACTGAGACTTATATATATGCACACACACACACACCACAGCCCAGACAATGAGACTTATACATATGCAAAAACATACACACACTCCACAGCCCAGACACTGAGACTTATATATATGCACACACACACACACACCACAGCCCAGACAATGAGACTTATACATATGCACACACACACACACACACCACAGCCCAGACACTGAGAATTATATATATGCACACACACACACACACACACACACACACACACACACACACACCACAGCCCAGACACTGAGACTTATATATATGCACACACACACACACACACACCACAGCCCAGACACTGAGACTTATCTCATTGAGCACACACACACACACACCACAGCCCAGACAATGAGACTTATATATATGCACACACACACACACACACACCACAGCCCAGACACTGAGACTTATATATATGCACACACACACACACCACAGCCCAGACACTGAGACATATATATATGCACAAACACATACACACACACACATACACAGACACACACACACACACACACACAAACACACACACACACCACAGCCCAGACACTGAGACTTATATATATGCACACACACACACACACACACACCACAGCCCAGACACAGAGAATTAGATAATTGCACGCACGCACACACACACACACACACACCACAGTCCAGACACTGAGACTTATATATATGCACGCACACACACCACAGCCCAGACACTGAGAATTATATAATTGCACCCACGCACACCACAGTCCAGACACTGAGACTTATATATATGCACACACACACACACACCACAGCCCAGACAGTGAGACATATATATATGCACACACACGCACACAAACACACCACAGCCCAGACACTGAGACTGACATAATTGCACGCACGCACACACCACAGCCCAGACACTGAGACTTATATATATGCACACACACACACACTCACTCACACTACAGCCCAGACACTGAGACTTCCATATATGCACACACACACACACCACAACCCAGACACTGAGACTTATATAATTGCATGCACGCACACTACAGCCCAGACACTGAGACTTACATATATGCACACACACACACACACACACACACACACAGCACAGCCCAGACTCTGAGAATTATATATATGCACACACACACACACACCACAGCCCAGACAGTGAGACATATATATATGCACAGACACACACACTCACACACACACACACACACACACACCACAGCCCAGACACTGAGACTTCCATATATGCACACACACACACACCACAACCCAGACACTGAGACTTATATAATTGCATGCACGCACACTACAGCCCAGACACTGAGAACTATATATATGCACACACACACACCACAGCCCAGACACTGAGACTTACATATATGCACACACACACACACACACACACACACAGCACAGCCCAGACTCTGAGAATTATATATATGCACACACACACACACACCACAGCCCAGACAGTGAGACATATATATATGCACAGACACACACACTCACACACACACACACACACACACACACACACCACAGCCCAGACACTGAGACTTATATATATGCACACACACACACCACAGCCCAGACACTGAGACATATATATATGCACACACACACTGCCTTTCAGTGCAGCAGCTTTTTCGGGAGCAGCGTGTGAGCGAGTGAGCAGCTGGGAAAGTCCGTTTGAAAGTAAATTTAATTTCCTTTTGTTTTTCGGCGGAGGCCAGGGGGCTGCTGGGTAAGTAAAACACTATATATTTGGGCGGTTTCTGAACCCGAGACACCACACTTGTAGTGTCTCCCACCCGCCCTCCTCCTCTAACCAAAAAAAAGGACTCGGTGGGGTGTTTATAAGGTAAGGCATTTTCGATTTCTCTGGTTTTATTGTGATTGGTAAAAACTTTTCGTTCCTTTTTCATTTAACTAAGTTTAAACTTAAGATTAAAAATGGCAGGAGATCTCAGACCCGTATCATGCTCCTCTTGCTCAATGTGGGAGCTCAGGGACATGGCTGATGACCCTGACTCCTTCACGTGCAGGAAGTGTGTCCAGCTGCAGCTCTTGTTGGACCGCATGACGGCTCTCGAGCTGCGGATGGACTCACTATGGAGCATGCGCGATGCTGAGGAGGTCGTGGATAGCACGTTTAGTGAATTGGTCACACCGCAGATTAGGATTGCTGAGGGAGAAAGGGAATGGGTGACCAAAAGGCAGAGAAAGAGCAGGAAGTCCCCTGCGGTCATCTCCCTCCAAAACAAGTATACCGTTTTGGATACTGTTGAGGGAGATGGCTCACCAGGGGAAGGCAGCAGTAGCCAGGTCCATGGCACCGTGGCTGGCTCTGCTGTTCCGAAGGGCGGGAAAAAGAGTGGAAGGGCAATAGTCGTAGGGGATTCGATTGTAAGGGGAGTAGATAGGCGGTTCTGTGGTCGAAAACGAGGCTCCCGAATGGTATGTTGCCTCCCAGGTGCACGGGTCAGGGACGTCTCAGATCGGCTGCAGAACATTCTAAAGGGGGTGGGTGAACAGCCAGTTGTCATTGTGCACATAGGCACTAATGATATAGGTAAAAAACGGGATGAGGTCCTACATGCAGAGTTTAGGGAGTTAGGAGCCAAGTTAAAAAGTAGGACCTCAAAGGTAGTAATCTCAGGATTACTACCAGAGCCACGTGATAGTCAGAGTAAAAATGAAAGAATAGTCAGGATGAATGCGTGGCTTGAGAGATGGTGCAGGAAGGAGGGGTTCAGATTTTTGGGACATTGGGACCGGTTCTGGGGGAGGTGGGACAATTACAAATTGGATGGTCTACACCTGGGCCGGACTGGAACCAATGTCCTTGGAGGTGCTTTTGCTAACGCTGTTGGGGAGGGTTTAAACTAATGTGGCAGGGGGATGGGAACCAATTGAGGTCAGTTGACAGTAAGGAGGTAGTAACAAAAGCCTGTAAGGAACTAGATAATGAAGTCAGTGTGACTAAGGGGAAGAGCAGGCAGGGAGCAGATGATGAATATAAAGGGACTGGTGGTCTGAGGTGCATTTGTTTTAATGCAAGAAGTGTAGTAGGTAAGGCAGATGAACTTAGGGCTTGGATTAGTACCTGGGAGTATGATGTTATTGCTATTACTGAGACTTGGTTGAGGGAAGGGCATGATTGGCAACTAAATATCCCAGGATATCGATGCTTCAGGCGGGATAGAGAGGGAGGTAAAAGGGGTGGAGGAGTTGCATTACTGGTCAAAGAGGATATCACAGCTGTGCTGAAGGAGGGCACTATGGAGGACTCGAGCAGTGAGGCAATATGGACTGAACTCAGAAATAGGAAGGGTGCGGTAACAATGTTGGGGCTGTACTACAGGCCTCCCAACAGCGAGCGTGAGATAGAGGTACAAATATGTAAACAGATTATGGAAAGATGTAGGAGCAACAGGGTGGTGGTGATAGGAGATTTTAATTTTCCCAACATTGACTGGGATTCGCTTAGTGTTAGAGGTCCAGATGGAGCAGAATTTGTAAGGAGCATCCAGGAGGGTTTTCTAGAGCAGTATGTAAATAGTCCAACTCGGGAAGGGGCCATACTGGACCTGGTGTTGGGGAATGAGCCCGGCCAGGTTGTTGAAGTTTCAGTAGGGGACTACTTTGGGAATAGTGATCACAATTCCGTAAGCTTTAAAATACTCATGGACAAAGACGAGAGTGGTCCAAAAGGGAGAGTGCTAAATTGGGGGAAGGCCAACTACACCAAAATTCGGCAGGAGCTGGGAAATGTAGATTGGGAGCAGCTGTTTGAAGGTAAATCCACATGTGATATGTGGGAGGCTTTTAAAGAGAGGTTGATTAGCGTGCAGGAGAGACATGTTCCTGTGAAAATGAGGGATAGAAATGGCAAGATTAGGGAACCATGGATGACAGGTGAAATTGTGAGACTAGCTAAGAGGAAAAAGGAAGCATACAAAAGGTCTAGGCGGCTGATGAAAGACGAAGCTTTGAAAGAATATCGGGAATGTAGGACCAATCTGAAACGAGGAATTAAGAGGGCTAAAAGGGGTCATGAAATATCTTTAGCAAATAGGGTCAAGGAAAATCCCAAAGCCTTTTATTCATATATAAGGAGAAAGAGGGTAACTAGAGAAAGGATTGGCCCACTAAAGGACAAAGGAGGAATGTTATGCTTGGACTCAGAGAAAATGGGTGAGATTCTAAACGAGTACTTTGCATCGGTATTCACCGAGGAGAGGGACATGACGGATGTTGAGGTTAGGAACAGATGTTTGATTACTCTAGGTCAAGTCGGCATAAGGAGGGAGGAAGTGTTGGGTATTCTAAAGGGCATTAAGGTGGACAAGTCCCCAGGTCCGGATGGGATCTATCCCAGGTTACTGAGGGAAGCGAGAGAGGAAATAGCTGGGGCCTTAACAGATATCTTTGCAGCATCCTTAAACACGGGTGAGGTCCCGGAGGACTGGAGAATTGCTAATGTTGTCCCCTTGTTTAAGAAGGGTAGCAGGGATAATCCAGGTAATTATAGACCGGTGAGCCTGACGTCAGTGGTAGGGAAGCTGCTGGAGAAGATACTGAGGGATAGGATCTATTCCCATTTGGAAGAAAATGGGCTCATCAGTGATAGGCAACATGGTTTTGTGCAGGGAAGGTCATGTCTTACCAACTTAATAGAATTCTTTGAGGAAGTAACAAAGTTGATTGATGAGGGAAGGGCTGTCGATGTCATATACATGGACTTCAGTAAGGCGTTTGATAAGGTTCCCCATGGCAGGCTGATGGAGAAAGTGAAGGCGCTTGGGGTCCAAGGTGTACTAGCTAGATGGATAAAGAACTGGCTGGGCAACAGGAGACAGAGAGTAGCAGTAGAAGGGAGTTTCTCAAAATGGAGACGTGTGACCAGTGGTGTTCCACAGGGATCCGTGCTGGGACCACTGTTGTTTGTGATATACATTAATGATTTGGAGGAAAGTATAGGTGGACTGATTAGCAAATTTGCAGACGACACTAAGATTGGTGGAGTAGCAGATAGTGAAGGGGACTGTCAGAGAATACAGCAGAATATAGATAGATTGGAGAGTTGGGCAGAGAAATGGCAGATGGAGTTCAATCAGGGCAAATGCGAGGTGATGCATTTTGGAAGATCCAATTCAAGAGTGAACTATACAGTAAATGGAAAAGTCCTGGGGAAAATTGATGTCCAGAGAGATTTGGGTGTTCAGGTCCACTGTTCCCTGAAGGTGGCAACGCAGGTAAATAGAGTGGTCAAGAAGGCATACGGCATGCTTTCCTTCATCGGACGGGGCATTGAGTACAAGAGTTGGCAGGTCATGTTACAGTTGTATAGGACTTTGGTTCGGCCACATTTGGAATACTGCGTACAGTTCTGGTCGCCACATTATCAAAAGGATGTGGATGCTTTGGAGAGGGTGCAGAGGAGGTTCACCAGGATGTTGCCTGGTATGGAGGGCGCTAGCTATGAAGAGAGGTTGAGCAGATTAGGATTATTTTCATTAGAAAGACGGAGGTTGAGGGGGGACCTGATTGAGGTGTACAAAATCATGAGAGGTATAGACAGGGTGGATTGCAAGAGGCTTTTTCCCAGAGTGGGTGTTTCAATTACTAGAGGACACGAGTTCAAAGTGAAAGGGGAAAAGTTTAGGGGGGATATGCGTGGAAAGTTCTTTACGCAGAGGGTGGTGGGCACCTGGAACGCATTGCCAGCGGAGGTGGTAGATGCGGGCACGATGGAGTCTTTTAAGATGTATCTAGACAGATACATGAATGGGCAGGAAGAAAAGAGATACAGAACCTTAGAAAATAGGCGACATGTTTAGAGAGAGGATCTGGATCGGCGCAGGCTTGGAGGGCCGAAGGGCCTGTTCCTGTGCTGTAATTATCTTTGTTCTTTGTTCTTTGTTCACACACACACACACACACACACACACACCACAGTACAGACACTGAGACTTACATATGTGCACACACACACACACACACACACAGACACACACACACAGTACAGACACTGAGACTTATATATGCACACACACACACACACACACACACACACACACACACACACACACACACACACACACACACACACCACAGCCCAGACACTGAGAAT
>NW_027141603.1:0-16317 GCF_036365525.1 Heterodontus francisci
TTGGCACGAGCTTCATTATAAACAAGGCAGTGCAAACACGGGACTGAAAGAATTAAACATCAGAGAACAGTCTGGAATCCTTGTTTAAAGATCAAATCATTTCCTCACTTGGTGATTCAGTGACAGGTTTACTTTGTTTAGTCTAGTTTCTTCCAATAGTTCATTTGTGAGGGAGGGGCGGGGAGACGGGGGGTGGGGGGAAAAGAGAGACGGGGGGGGGGAGGGAAAGAGAGACGGGGGGGGGGAGGGAAAGAGAGACGGGGGGGGGGAGGGAAAGAGAGACGGGGGGGGGGAGGGAAAGAGAGACGGGGGGGGGAGGGAAAGAGAGACGGGGGGGGGGAGGGAAAGAGAGACGGGGGGGGGGAGGGAAAGAGAGACGGGGGGGGGAGGGAAAGAGAGACGGGGGGGGGAGGGAAAGAGAGACGGGGGGGGGAGGGAAAGAGAGACGGGGGGGGAGGGAAAGAGAGACGGGGGGGGGAGGGAAAGAGAGACGGGGGGGGGAGGGAAAGAGAGACGGGGGGGGGAGGGAAAGAGAGACGGGGGGGGGAGGGAAAGAGAGACGGGGGGGGGAGGGAAAGAGAGACGGGGGGGGGAGGGAAAGAGAGACGGGGGGGGGAGGGAAAGAGAGACGGGGGGGGGAGGGAAAGAGAGACGGGGGGGGGAGGGAAAGAGAGACGGGGGGGGGAGGGAAAGAGAGACGGGGGGGGGAGGGAAAGAGAGACGGGGGGGGGAGGGAAAGAGAGACGGGGGGGGGAGGGAAAGAGAGACGGGGGGGGGAGGGAAAGAGAGACGGGGGGGGGAGGGAAAGAGAGACGGGGGGGGAGGGAAAGAGAGACGGGGGGGGAGGGAAAGAGAGACGGGGGGGGGAGGGAAAGAGAGACGGGGGGGGAGGGAAAGAGAGACGGGGGGGGGAGGGAAAGAGAGACGGGGGGGGGAGGGAAAGAGAGACGGGGGGGGGAGGGAAAGAGAGACGGGGGGGGAGGGAAAGAGAGACGGGGGGGGGAGGGAAAGAGAGACGGGGGGGGGAGGGAAAGAGAGACGGGGGGGGGAGGGAAAGAGAGACGGGGGGGGGAGGGAAAGAGAGACGGGGGGGGGAGGGAAAGAGAGACGGGGGGGGGAGGGAAAGAGACGGGGGGGGGAGGGAAAGAGAGACGGGGGGGGGAGGGAAAGAGAGACGGGGGGGGAGGGAAAGAGAGACGGGGGGGGGAGGGAAAGAGAGACGGGGGGGGGAGGGAAAGAGAGACGGGGGGGGGGGAAAGAGAGACGGGGGGGGGAAAGAGAGACGGGGGGGGGGAAAGAGAGACGGGGGGGGGGGGGAAAGAGACCGGGGGGGGGGGGAAAAGAGACCGGGGGGGGGGGGAAAAGAGACCGGGGGGGGGGGGGAAAAGAGACCGGGTGGGGGGGGGGAAAAGAGACCGGGGGGGGGGGGGGGGAAAAGAGACCGGGGGGGGGGGGAAAAGAGACCGGGGGGGGGGGGGGAAAGAGACCGGGGGGGGGGGGGGAAAAGAGACCGGGGGGGGCGGGGGGGGGGGGGGGGAAGAGACCGGGGGGGGGGAAGAGACCGGGGGGGAGAAAGAGACCGGGGGGGAGAAAGAGACCGGGGGGGAGAAAGAGACCGGGGGGGAGAAAGAGACCGGGGGGGAGAAAGAGACCGGGGGGGAGAAAGAGACCGGGGGGGAGAAAGAGACCGGGGGGGAGAAAGAGACCGGGGGGGAGAAAGAGACCGGGGGGGAGAAAGAGACCGGGGGGGAGAAAGAGACCGGGGGGGAGAAAGAGACCGGGGGGGAGAAAGAGACCGGGGGGGAGAAAGAGACCGGGGGGGAGAAAGAGACCGGGGGGGAGAAAGAGACCGGGGGGGGGGGAGAAAGAGACCAGGGGGGGGGGGGAAAAAGAGACCGGGGGGGGGAGGGAAAGAGAGACGGGGGGGGGAGGGGGGGGGGGGAAAAGAGACCCGGGGGGGGGAAAGAGACCGGGTGGGGGGAAAGAGACCGGGGGGGGGTGGGGGGGGGAGAAGAGAGACAGGGGGGGGGAAAAGAGACCGGGGGGGGGGGGGGGGAAAGAGACCGGGGGGGGGGGGGGAAAGAGACCGGGGGGGGGGGGGAAAGAGACCGGGGGGGGGGGGAAAGAGACCGGGGGGGGGGGGGGGGGGGGAAGAGACCGGGGGGGGGGGGGGGGGAAAGAGACCGGGGGGGGGGGGGGGGGGGGGGGGAAGAGACCGGGGGGGGGGGGGGGTGGGGGGGGGGGGGGAAGAGACCGGGGGGGGGGAGGGGGTGGGGAAAAGAGACCGGGGGGGGGAAAAGAGACCGGGGGGGGGGGGGGGGAAGAGACCGGGGGGGGGGGGGGGGGAAAGAGACCGGGGGGGGGGGGGAAAAGAGACCGGGGGGGGGGGGGAAAAGAGACCGGGGGGGGGGGGAAAAGAGACCGGGGGGGGGGGGGGGGGAAAAGAGACCGGGGGGGGGGGGGGGGAAAAGAGACCGGGGGGGGGGGGGGAAAAGAGACCGGGGGGGGGGGGGGGAAAGAGACCGGGGGGGGGGAAAAAGAGACCGGGGGGGGGGGGGAAAAAGAGACCGGGGGGGGGGGAAAAAGAGACCGGGGGGGGGGGGGGAAAAGAGACCGGGGGGGGGGGGGGAAAAAGAGACCGGGGGGGGGGGGGAAAAAGAGACCGGGGGGGGGGGGGAAAAAGAGACCGGGGGGGGGGGAAAAAGAGACCGGGGGGGGGGGGGGGAAAAGAGACCGGGGGGGGGGGGAAAAGAGACCGGGGGGGGGGGGGGGAGAGAGACGGGGGGGGGGGAAAGAGAGACGGGGGGGGGGGGGAAAGAGAGACGGGGGGGGGGGGGAAAGAGAGACGGGGGGGGGGGAAAGAGAGACGGGGGGGGGGGAAAGAGAGACGGGGGGGGGGGAAAAGAGAGACGGGGGGGGGGGGAAAGAGAGACGGGGGGGGGGGAAAGAGAGACGGGGGGGGGGAAAGAGAGACGGGGGGGGGGAAAGAGAGACAGAGAGGGGCTCGGAGACGGAGATACAGAGAAAGATAGCGCCCTCAGTACTCACCTTCCGACAGTGCGGCGCTCAGTTAGCACTGACCCTCCGACAGTGCAGCACTCCCCCAGTACTGACCCTCCGACAGTGCAGCACTCCCCCAGTACTGACCCTCCGACAGTGCGGCGCGCCCTCAGTACTGACCCTCCGACAGTGCAGATCTCCCCCAGTACTGACCCTCCGACAGTGCAGCACTCCCCCAGTACTGACCCTCCGACAATGCAGCACTCCCCCAGTACTGACTCTCCGACAATGCAGCACTCCCCCAGTACTGACCCTCCGACAGTGCGGCGCGCCCTCAGTACTGACCCTCCGACAGTGCAGCACTCCCCCAGTACTGACCCTCCGACAGTGCAGCACTCCCCCAGTACTGACCCTCCGACTGTGCGGCGCGCCCTCAGTACTGACCCTCCGACTGTGCAGCACTCCCCCAGTACTGACCCTCCGACAGTGCAGCACTCCCCCAGTACTGACCCTCCGACTGTGCGGCGCGCCCTCAGTACTGACCCTCCGACAGTGCAGCACTCCCCCAGTACTGACCCTCCGACAGTGCAGCACTCCCCCAGCACTGACCCTCCGACAGTGCGACGCTCCCTCGGAGAGTCAGTACTGGGGGCTCGCTGCACAGTCGGAGGATCAGTACTGGGGGAGTGCTGCACTGTTGGAGGTGCCATCTTTCGGATGAGACCTTAAACTGATGCCTCATCTGCTTAGATGAATGTAAAAGATCCCATGGCACTATTTCGAAGAAGGGCAGGGAAGTTCTCGCCAGCGTCCGGGCCAATATTAATCCGATCAGCATCAGAAAAAAAATGATCTGGTCATTATCACATTGCTGTTTGTGGGATCTTGCTGTGCATCCATTGGCTGCCTCGTTTCCTACATTACAATAGTGACTGTAGTTCAAAATGTACTTTGTTGGCTGTGAATCGCTCTGGGAGGTCCAGTGGTTGTGAAAAGCGCTATAAAAACACAAGTCTTTCTTGTTGTCTCTGACCGAGGGGAGGGTGCTACCCCGAGCTGCGGCTCTTACAGCCCAATCAGGCCATCAATAGTTATGCTGAGGGGGTCGCACTTGCACCAGGATTGCGTACCAGGATGTTGTTGGCGATCCCGTGACTGTACCCTGGCAGAATCCACAACAGGGTGAAAACCACAGCAAGTGAGGCCAGTCCGTGCCGACAGGATGCAGCCTGCTTGCTAACCCAGGCCTTTAACTGACCCACGGTCTGGGATGCTACTCTGCTACTATAAAAAGCAGAATCCTTATGGGGTCCAACATGTGTTTGAAATCTCAGATATCCTCACATGTTCATTAATCACTGTAATCCAGGATAGCTAGGCAACAGGATGGGTCTCAGTTAGAAAAAATGCACTCTGGCATTTGTGGGAGGGGGAGGGAAGGGGGGTTTTAACCCTTTCTCCCCATTTGTTGCACCACTCCTGCTGTCCTGAGATTCCCTGTTTTTAGGCAGATTCCAGGGATTATAGCCTGAACCTTGCCAGCAGCAGGGAATGTGGGAGTCACTAAAATAAATCCTCACTCCCTCCCATCAAAGATGTTGAAGGGCCAAAAATAGTCTCCCGATCTCTACTAAAATTACAGGGCAATATGATGGAGGGTTTAACAGTGTGAAAGAATGAGACGGGGAGAAACTGACACTTTCCTGTAGTCAAGGGATCTGGAACATGGGGTCACCAATACAGAGATTTAGAACAGAGGGCAGGAGACGTTGCTTCAATGAGTTGAAAGGTAGTGGGATTCACTTTCAGGATTGGTGGTTCAGGCAAGAAATTCAAGTCAACATTCAGGATGAGATTGCAGAGATGGATGAAGGAAAAGGAGTCGAGAGGATTTGCAAACAGGGTGGGTAAATGTGACTGGAACTTTGCTCAAGTGGAGGGCAAACGCCAACACGGGCTGAGTAGCCTGTTTCCACGTTGTAATTTGTATGCCTAAGTACGCAGGTGGATGTTGGGTGAAACCAGGATCAGGCTGGACTGTGCCACCTTCTGTAGTCGAATATCCTGCTGCTAATCTCTGTGAAGCAGGAGAGGGCAGGCAGGCAGGGACTGTAAACTGAATCTGCTGAGGTGCAGCAGAGAAACCCAGAGGGCAATATTTAAAAAAACAAAGGCAGAAAGGGAAAGACTGTTCCATGTTCTTTGTGGTTGGGATAATGTGAGGAATTTGACTTTGAGAAAAAGTACTTGGAAAAAAATGCTTTGCTTTGCAACTGCACAATGCACAATGCATAATTGAGTCACTTAGTGACGGAGAGAGGCCACAATTGCCCAGGCAACCAATTCCAGTACAGACCAGAGCCTTCAGGGGAGGGAAAGAGAGAGAGTCACACACACACACACACACAGCGAGTGAAAGAGGAGGACAGAAAGAGAGGGAAGGTGGGAGAAAGAGAGATGAGGGGGGGAAGACAGAGAGGAGAAGGGGGGTGGGTGGGACGCAGAGGGGAGGGGGGCAGAGGGATTGGTAGCACAAACAAAGCAGATCTCCCTAGATGACAGAAGAGAGTGAGATGAAGCAGAAAAAGGGTGTATGTGACAGATGTCAGGTTGATGATACAAGTGCGAACCAAGCTAATCATAGAAAGTTCAGAATTGAGAAACAAAGAGAGTATGGGAAGAGACTGGCAGCTAATATAAAAAGGGAATCCAAAAGTCTTCTATAGGCATAGGAAAAGGGTGGTAAAAGGAGGGGTGGGGTCAACTAGGGACCAAAAAGGAGGCCCACACATGGAGGGATAGGGCATGGCTGAGGTAGTAAATGAGTACTTTGCAACAGTCTTCAACAAGGTAGATGCTGCTCAAGTCATAGTGAAAGAGGAAGTAGTTGAGACACTGGATGGACTAAAAATTGATAAAGAGGGGGCATTAGATAGGGTGGCTGTAGGTAAAGTTGATATGTCACCAGTACCGGTTGAGATGTTTCTGAGGATACTGAGGGAAGGGTGAAAATTGTGGAAGAACTGGCCATAATCTTCCAATCCTCCTTAGACAAGGTTAGTTTGGGTGGGTGGGAGGGGAGCTGCGGGAGGTGCCAGAGAACTGGAGAATTGCAAATGTTGCACCATTGTTCAAAAAAGGGTGCAAGGGTAAACCCAGCAACAACAGGTCAGTCAGTTTAACCTCAGTGGTGGGAATGCATTTAGAAACAATAATCTGGGACAAAATGGTCAGTGGACAAATGTGGATTAGTTAACAAAAGCCAGCACAGATTTGTCAAAGGCAAATTGTGTTCAACTAACTTGATTGAGTTTTTCAACGAGGTACCGGAGAGGGTTGATGAGGGTAATGCGGTGATGTGGTGTACGTGCATTTCCATTTGACAAAGTGCCACAAAACAGGTTTGTCAGCAAAGCTGAAGATCATGGAATAAAAGGGACAGTAGCGGTATGGATACAAAAGGTGGCTGAGTGACAGGAAACAGAGTCGCGGTAAACGGTTGATTTTCAGACTGAAGGAGGATATATAGTAGAGTTCCCCAAGGGTCAGTACCACACCACTGCTTTTCCTGATGTATAGAACTGAATCTCAGAATTGTTACAGCCCAGGAGGCCATTCGGCCCATCGTGTCTGCACCAACTCTCCAAATGAGCAACTCCCTCAGTTCCATTCCCCCACCTTCTCCCTGTAACCCTGCACATTCTTCCTTTTCATATAACAGTCTAATTCCCTTTTGAATGCTTCAATTGAACCTGCCTCCACCACGTTCTCAGGCATTCCACACCTTAACCACTCGCTGCATGAAAAAATTTTTCCTCATCTCGCGTTCGCTTCCTTTACCAATTATTTTAAATCTGTGCCTTCTCGTTCTCAATCCTTTCACGAGTGGGAATAATTTCTCTCCAGCTACTCTGTCCAGACCCCTCATGATTTTGAATACCTCCATCAAATCTCCTCTCAGTCTTCTCTTCTCCAAGGAAAACAACTTCTCCAATCTATCTTCATAACTTAAGTTCCTAATCCCTGGAATCATTCTTGTGAAAGAAAGAGAAGGAAAATAGGGAGGTGGGATGGCAGTACTGATTAGGGAAGACATCCTAGTGTTGGAAAGAGGGAATGCCCTTGAGGGGACAGAATCCATTTGGTTAGAGTTGAAAAGCAAAAAGAGTATGATCACACTACTTGGGGTATTCTATAGTGTCATGCAGGCCCCCACCTGCCAAGAATGAGGCACATTAATTTCGCCACATGGGCATTAAATTTCAAATTGTTGCTGGGAAGAGAAGGCCTGTGACAAGGGGTTGCCAGGCCCCTGGCAAGAAAGATATTTTTGCATATTAACAGACAGTGCTCGGGAACAAAGGAGCTGTCCCCTGCTCCAATACAATCCACAAACACACGTGGTCGAACCGGTTGGTCATATGACTAACCTGCTTGGCAGTCAGGGCTTTTTTTTTCTTTTTTTTGAGTTGTGCAGCTTTGAACTGAGAGCCTGCAGAAAGCTGTTTGCTCCTGAATGAAAAAGACCTCTCCTGCCTGGCTCACCAGAGCCTCTCCTGTCTGCTCCCACGGAACTCCAAAAACCCACTGACAACACATGAAGCAAGAGAGAAAAGTATCCTCCAGTGAACAAGGTTTAAGAAGAATATTGGGCCCCAATGAAAAGCAAAACCCACCTACAATCAAGGACTCGACAACGGGCTCGAAGCACAGTAACAAAAAAAACCCTCTTCAGAGATTGCCACAAACTTTTCCACTTTATTTTTTCTTTTGCTCTTTTCTGTCCCTATTTGCATATGTGTATCGCGTATGCATGCTGGCGTGGGCGCATCGTGTATCCATAGGCATCAACTGAATTAGAGTTTAAAGTTTAATAAAATTTCACCTTTCTTTAAACCCAAGAAAGTCTGTTTGTGCTGGTTTATTTGCCTTATAATTGGAAAGCAGTGAACAAGGATTCACCAAGGGGAAGCTAAAAACAGCGTGTTTAAAAATAAAACACAGTTACAGTAAAACCAGGTGAAGGGTAGACCTCATTCTCACCTGGTCATAACAATAGACCTCCACATATTGGGAGATAGAGGAGCAAACTGCAGGGAAATCACAGTGATGTGCAAGTGGTGATACTTGGGGACTTTAACTAACCAAACATCGAATGGGATAATTTTTAGAGTAAAGGGTAAGGAGGGGGAGGAATTTCTGGACTGCATTCAGGAGAACTACCTTGACCAATATGTTCTTGGCCCATCTAGAAAGGAGGCATTGCTGGATCTGGTGCTGGGAAAAGAGGTGGACCAAGTGTCTGTGGGGGAAACCTGGATAAGAGTGATCATTGTATCATAAGGTTTAGATTAGCAATGAAGAAAAGCAAGGAACGATATAAGATAGAATGGCTGGATTGGAAGAGAGCTAATTTCAATGTGATGAGGAGGTATCTAACAAGGATAAAATGGAACCAACAGAAACAATAATCAAGGGAAAAAAATCAACTGACAATTGGAGAGGTTTGAGTTAATTAAGGAGGTAGCACAGATTTGTAAAAGGCAGATCATGCTTGACTAATCTAACTGAACTTTTTGTTGAAATAACAGAGAAGGCTGATGAAGGGAATGCGGTGAATGTTGTCTATATGGATTTTATGAGTACTTCCTTTTTTTTGTTATATTTTGATGATTTGTGTTTTAAAACTGAAAAGGAGTCCACGGATTTTTTTTTGTTTTTACAAGGGTCACTGAGAGGTCTGGATTGTAAACAGTCACTAGAAAACACCTGTCTTCAAATAAATAATTACCCAGCAGGGGTTGTTTTTGACTTGGAGAAAGATGTGTACAAAGAAGTGACAGGCCAATATTTATTGGGGTCAGGAGGCTTGACTCTTGCAACATTGTTTTGGGTTTCGCTTTGGACAGCAAGTTGGGATATGAACAATGATTTGAAAAGACAGTTGGAAAAAAACTTGCCGAGGGAGCAAAACCCCAGCTCAGTCTGTTCCAGCTCTTTGAAAAAGCCTTCTAGTTTTCCATCTCTTGACAAGCTGAGAAGCAAGAGTAAGAAACTGCCTGAAACCCCGTTACTGCATTTTCCCTGGAAAGCCTGCCCAAACTGATCTTCAATGTTGCCTGCCAAGAACTGTTCTAGGAAGATCCCAGTGACAACTGTCTACACACATTTGGACGCCAGACCAAAAAAGTCTTCCGACATTTTAAAATTTTTTTTCTACAAGAATTAACAAGTATTTTGGCCAAAGCATTTCTGTTTTTTTTTGCATTAGAGCTCTAAAGAGTAAATCTGTATTTTTTTCAGTTAACCGGTGTGTGTGTGTGTGAGAGAGAGAGAGGGGGGCGAAGGTGAAAAGGGAAATTTTATATTTCAATCTGTGTGTTTATGCTTTACTTCATTACTGGTTAAGACTTGTTTTATAATAAACTGATAATTTTGTTGTTGATTAAAGATATCAGGTTGGTGTGTTTTATTCTGGGATAAAAATAGAGTGTATGATTGGCCGTATCAGTAAGTGGGAAAACGTTTAAATCTATGTTGTGAGCCATGGAGAAGTGGAACTAGAATAAACAGTGCACTCCTCCCCTCTCGGTTGTAACAATTTTAAGAAAGCCTTTGATAAAGTACTATATAAAAGGCTGGTTAACAAAATTGAGGCTCATGGAATAGGTCAGTATCAGTGTCCAATCGGATTAAAAAATTGGCTTAAGGGCAGAAAATAACGAGGCGTGGTAAATGGTTGTTTTTTTAGACTGGAGGATGGTAGACAGTGGTGTTCCCCAAGGGTCAGTGCTGGGACCACTGCTTTTTTTGCTAGATATAAATGACTTGGATCTTGGAATACAGAGGAGAATTTCAAAATTTGCTGATATCAAACCTGGAGCAGCAGCAAACAGTGGGGATGATGTAAACTGCATCCAACAGGACATAGATAGGCTAGCAGAATGGGCAGATGGAATTCAATGCAGACAAGCAAGAGGTGACACATTTTGGCAGAATAGATAGGGGAGGCAAATAGACTTAATGGTACAGTTCTAAAGAGTGTGCAGGAACTAAGGGACCTGGCGGTGCATGTGTATCGATTTTTGAAGGTGGCAGGACATATTGAGAGAGTGGTTAGTAAAACATATGGAATCTTGGGCTTGATAAAAGAGAGGCATTGAGTACAAAAGCAATGAAGTTATGCAAAACCTTTATTAAGCTCTGGTTAGGTCCCAACTAGAGTGTTGTATCCAGTTCTGGTCACCCGATTTTAGGAAGGACGTGAGGGTCCTTGAGAGGGTGCAGAGATTTACCAGAATGGTTCCAGGGATGAGGGATTTTAGCTGCAAGGTTAGGTTGGAGAAGCTGAAGTTGTTCTCCTTGGAGCAAAGGAGATTGAGGGGAAATTTGATAGAGGTGCACAAGATTATAACAGACTCAGATAAGTTAGACGAGGAAAAACTGGTCCCATTTACTGACAGTACAAGGACTAGGGGACATAGAGTGAAGGTTTTGGGCGAGAGATGCAGGGGGAATTTGAGAAAAACTTTTTTACACAGCGAGTGGTAATGACATGGAACTCGCTGCCCATGAGGGTGTTGGAAGTGGAGACGAACAATGATTTCAAAAAGAAATTGGATGGACAATTAAAGGAAATAAAGTTACAGAGCAACAGGGATCAGGCGGGGGAGTGGGACTGACTGGATTGCTCCACGGAGAGAGTGCATGGAGTCAATGGGCCGAATGGCATTAATGACTAATAGAGTATTTGAACATTTATAACCTTGATGTAGGGGTACAGGGCACAATTTCAAAATTTGCAGATGACACAATACTTCCAAGTTTTGGGAAGTGTGAGGAGGATCGTGCGAAGACTTGAGGACATGGACATGCTGCTGGAATGAACGGATACATAGCAGATGGAATTTCATGCAAAGAAATGTAAAGTATGAATGAGGAGGAGTAGGCCATTCGGCCCCTCGAGCCTGCTCTGCCATTTGATAAGATCAAGGCTGATCTGATTGTGGCCTCAACTCTACTTTCCCGTCTACCCCCGATACCCTTCGACTCCCTTGTCAATCAAGAATCTAACTAACTCAGCCTTAAAAATATTCAATGACCCTGTCTCCACTGCTCTCTGGGGAAGGGAATTCCACAGACTAACAACCCTCAGAGAAAAGATTTCTCCTCATCTCCGTCTAAAATGGGAGACCCCTTATTTTTAAACTGTGTCCCCTAGTTCTAGTCTCTCCCATAAGGGGAAATATCCTCTCAGCATCCACCCTGTCAAGTCCCTCAGGAGCTCACATGTTTCAATAAGATCACCTCATTCTTCTAAACTCCAATGGATACAGGCCCAATCTGTCCAACCTTTCCTCATAAGATAAACCCTTCATCCCAGGAATCAGTTGACTGAACCTTCTCTGAACTGCTTCTAATGCAATTACATCCTTTAAGTAAGGAGACCAAAACTGCACACAGTACTCCAGATGTGGTCTCACCAACGCCCTGTACAACTGTAGCAAAACGTCCCTACTTTTATATTCCATTTCCTTTACAATAAACGCCAATATTCCATTTGCCTTCCTAATTACTTGCTGTACCTGCATACTAACTTTCGATGATTCTTGTACAAGGACACCCAGATCCCTCTGTATTGCAGATTTCTGCAGTCTCTCTCCATGTAAATAATATTCTGCTTTTCTATTCTTCCCGCCAAAGTGGACCTCACATTTTCCCACATTGCACTCCACCTGTCAGATTTTTGTCCACTCACTTAACCTATCTGTATTCTAAGCAGAAGGGCCGCCCACGCATCAACACCAACAGAATTTCTTATCCACAGCTGCTACAAAAGTTTCTTAATTCACTTGAAAAAGCCCTTCAAAACACTTCCACAGGGGATGCAGAGACCAAGTGGGCCCACATCAGAGACGCAATCTATGACTCAGCAATGACCACCTTCGGCAAACGTGAGAAACAGAATGCAGACTGGTTTCAATCTCACTTTGAAGAGCTGGAACCTGTCATAGCTGCTAAGCACGTTGCACTGTTGAACTACAAGAAAGCCCCCAGCGAGTTAACATCCGTAACACTTAAAGTAGCCAGACGCGCTGCACAAAGAACAGCCAGGCGCTGTGCAAATGACTACTGGCAATACCTATGCAGTCATAGTCAGCTGGCCTCAGACACAGGAAACATCAGAGGAATGTATGATGCCATTAAGAGA
The DNA here is from genome assembly GCF_036365525.1 of Heterodontus francisci. Taxonomy (NCBI): domain Eukaryota; kingdom Metazoa; phylum Chordata; class Chondrichthyes; order Heterodontiformes; family Heterodontidae; genus Heterodontus; species Heterodontus francisci. The sequence continues at coordinate 12,212 of NW_027141603.1, forward strand.
GCTTTTGGGCCAACCATCAAGAAGATCGCCCCCCTCAAATCGAAATCAGGGGACACAATCACTGACCAACGCAAACAAATGGACCGCTGGGTTGAGCACTACCTAGAACTGTACTCCAGGGAGAATGTTGTCACTGAGACCGCCCTCAATGCAGCCCAGTCTCTACCAGTCATGGATGAGCTGGACGTACAGCCAACAAAATCGGAACTCAGTGATGTCATTGATTCTCCAGCCAGCGGAAAAGCCCCTGGGAAGGACGAAATTACCCCTGAAATAATCAAGAGTGCCAAGCCTGCTATACTCTCAGCACTACATGAACTGCTTTGCCTGTGCTGGGACGAGGGAGCAGTACCACAGGACATGCGTGATGCCAATATCATCATCCTCTACAAGAACAAGGGTGACCGTGGTGACTGCAACAACTACCGTGGAATCTCCCTGGTCAGCATAGTGGGGAAAGTCTTTGCTCGAGTCGTTTTAAACGGATTCCAGAAGCTGGTTGAGCGTGTCTACCCTGAGGCACAGTGTGGCTTTCGAGCAGAGAGATCCAGCTACAGGAGAAATGCCGTGAACAACAGATGCCCCTCTACATTGCCTTCATAGATCTCACCAAAGCCTTTGACCTTGTCAGCAGACGTGGTCTCTTCAGACTACTAGAAAAGATTGGATGTCCACCAAAGCTACTAAGTATCATCACCTCATTCCATGACAATATGAAAGGCACAATTCAGCATAGCGGTACCTCATCAGACCCCTTTCCTATCCTGAGTTGCGTGAAACAGGGCTGTGTTCTCACACCTACACTGTTTGGGATCTTCTTCTCCCTGCTGCTCACACATGTGTCGAAGTCTTCAGAAGAAGGAATTTTCCTCCAAACAAGATCAGATGGCAGGTTGTTCAACCTTGCCCGTCTAAGAGCGAAGACCAAAGTAAGGAAGGTCATCAGGGAACTCCTCTTTGCTGACGATGCTGCATTAACATCTCACACTGAAGAGTGTCTGCAGAGACTCATCGACAGGATTGCGGCTGCCTGCAACGAATTTGGCCGAACCATCAGTTTCATAAAAACGAACATCATGGGACAGGACGTCAGAAATGCTCCATCGATCAATATCGGCGACCATGCTCTGGAAGTGGTTCAAGACTTCACCTACCTAGGCTCAACTATCACCAGTAACCTGTCTCTCGATGCAGAAATCAACAAGCGCATGGGAAAGGCATCCGATGCTATGTCCAGACTGGCCAAGAGAGTGTGGGAAAATGGCGCACTGACACGGAACACAAAAGTCCGAGTGTATCAAGCCTGTGTCCTCAGTACCTTGCTGTATGACAGCGAGGCCTGGACAACGTATGTCAGGCAAGAGTGAGGTCTCAACTCATTCCATCTTCACTGCCTCCGGAGAATCCTTGGCATCAGATGGCAGGACCGTATCTCCAATGCAGAAGTCCTTGAGGCGGCCAACAACCCCAGCATATACACCCTACTGAATCAGCGGCGCTTGAGATGGCTTGGCCATGTGAGCCGCATGGAAGATGGCAGGATCCCCAAGGACGCATTGTACAGCGAGCTTGTCACTGGTATCAGACCCACCGGCCGTCCATGTCTCCACTTTAAAGACGTCTTCAAACGCGACATTGATCACAAGTCGTGAGAGTCAGTTGCCAGTAATCGCCAGAGCTGGCAAACAGCCATAAAGGCGGGGCTAAAGAGAGGCGAGTCGAAGAGACTTAGCAGTTGGCAGGAAAAAAAGACAGAAGCGCAAGGAGAGAGCCAACTGTGTAACAGCCCCGACAACCAACTTTATCTGCAGCACCTGTGGAAGAATCTGTCACTCTAGAATTGGCCTTTATAGACACTCCAGGCACTGCTTTCAATTTCCACCCTTCTCTCACCTTTACTTGGTCCATCACTGACATTTCCCTTCCTCGACTTCTCTGTCTCCATCTCTGGGGATAGGTTGTCTACTAATATTCATTATAAGCCCACCGACTCCCACAGCTACCTCGACTACAATTCTTCATACCCTGCCTCCTGTAAGGACTCCATCCCATTCTCCCAGTTTCTCCATCTCCGACGCATCTGCTATGATGCTACCTTCCATGACAGCGCTTCTGATATGTCTTCCTTTTTCCTCAGCCGAGGATTCCCCCCCCACTGTGGTTGACAGGGCCCTCAACCATGTCCGGCCCATTTCCCGCACCTCTACCCTCACCCCTTCCCCTCCCTCTCAGAACCGTGACAGGGTTCCCCTTGTCCTCACTTTCCACCCCATCAGCCTCCACATCCAAAGGATCATCCTCCGCCATTTCTGCCACGTCCAGCTCGATGCCACTACCAAATGCATCTTACCCTCCCCCCATCAGCATTCTAAAGGGATCACTCCCACCGTGACACCCTGGTCCACTCCTCCATTATACCCAACGCCTCGCCCCCTTCCCACGGCACCTTCCCCTGCAATCGCAGGAGGTGCAATACCTGCCTGTTTACCTCCTCTCTCCTCACCATCCAAGGCCTCAAACACTCCTTTCAGGTGAAGCAGCGATTTACTTGTACTTCTTTCAATGTAGTATACTGGTTTCGCTGCTCACAATGTGGTCTCCTCTACATTGGGGAGACCATGCGCAGACTGGGTGACCGCTTTGTGGAACACCTCTGCTCAGTCCGCAAGCAGGACCTGAGCTTCCGGTTGCTTGCCATTTCAAAACTCCCCCCTGCTCTCATGCTCACATCTCTGTCCTGGGATTGCTGCAGTGTTCCAGTGAACATGAACGCAAGCTCGAGGAACAGCATCTCATTTATTGATTAGGCACACTACAGCCAGCCAGACTGAACATCGAGTCCAATCATTTCAGAGCATGACGGGCCCCCCATTTTACTTTCAGCTATTTTTTCTGTTTTCTTTATTTGTTTATTTTATTCCATTTTGTTTCATCGCTCATCTTTTTTACCATGTGCCTACCCACTGCTTTTTTTGTCACGTTTGTGCTTTGGGCCAGGTTGTTCTATGTTTATATCAATTAACACCCTCTCTGCACTAACGCTTTGTCTTTCAGCACATCATTAGCATACCATTTGCCTTTGCTCCATGACCGTCTGTTCTCTGTGACCTTGTCCTATGAACACTTTCTCTTTGGTTCTCTGGGGCAAGGAAGTTATGGCGAATCTTTATAAAACACTGGTTCGGCCTCAACTGGAGTATTATGTCCAATTCTGGGCACCACAGTTTAGGAAGGATGTGAAGGCTTTAGAGAGAGTGCAGAAAAGATTCACGAGAATGGTTCCAGGGATGAGGGACTTCAGTTGCATGGATTGACTGGAGAAGCTGGGGTTGCCCTCCTAAGAGGAGATGAAGAGAAGATTTGATAGGTGTTGAAAATGAGGGGTCTGGACAGAGTAGCGAGAGAAATGGTTCTCATTGGTGGAAGGGTCAAGAGCCAGAGGACACCGATTTAAGGTGACAGGCCGAAGAACCAAAGGCAACATGAGGAAAAACCTTTTTACACAGCAAGTGTTTAGGATCTGGAATGCACTGTCTGAGAGCGTGGTGGAGGCAGGTTCAGTGAGCGTTTAGGATCTGGAATGCACTGTCTGAGAGTGCGGTGGAGGCAGGTTCAGTGAGTGTTTAGGATCTGGAATGCACTGCCTGAGAGTGTGGTGGAGGCAGGTTCAGTGAGTGTTTAGGATCTGGAATGCACTGTCTGAGAGTGCGGTGGAGGCAGGTTCAGTGAGTGTTTAGGATCTGGAATGCACTGCCTGAGAGTGTGGTGGAGGCAGGTTCAATGTGTGGTTAGGATCCGGAATGCACTGTCTGAGAGTGTGGTGGAGGCAGGTTCAGTGAGTGTTTAGGATCTGGAATGCACTGACTGAGAGTGTGGTGGAGGTAAGTTCAGTGAGTGTTTAGGATCTGGAATGCACTGCCTGAGAGAGCAGTGGGGGCAGGTTCAGTGAGTGTTTAGGACCTGGAATGCACTGTCTGAGAGTGTGGTGGAGGCTTTCAAAAAAGAGAACTGGATAAGCCCCTGAAGAGAAAATAAAAATTGCAGGGCTATGGGGAAAAGGCGGGGGAGTGGGACTAGCTAAACTGCTCTTGCAGAGAGCTGGCACA